>NW_026706994.1:0-5000 GCF_024137745.1 Phymastichus coffea
AAAAGAATTATAATAGAATGCCGATATTACGTGAAATATGAATGCAACATAATTACGATGGAGCGCGTCCGTATTATCGGCGAAAAGCGAGAGATGCAGGCGAATAATCGATTTTCCTTTGCTCCGCGTGCCTTATTTTTAACAGTCATAAAAATAGTATCCGGTCGCGTCTACAAAAAAGTCCGTACGCTGAGGCGCGATCATCATCGCCGGCGAGGAAAGTGTGTTACATGCACCGTCAATTTTCGCGCGTTATCAAAGAGAAGCGTCTGGTCGATAAAGCATTTTCAACGGTGCGCACAGCGCCATGCATTGTCGCCAGGTTCAATTGAAAATGCACGCCAAATTGCCGGTAAACGGCCGCGTGCGCGTGTGCACGAAAAATGCTCATTGCGTATATATGGGAATGGTCATTGTACTCTATTTCTATTCTTAGAACGAGCATGAACGCGTCGCGAGAGAGAGAGAGAGAGAGAGAGAGAGAGAGAGAGAGAGAGAGAGAGAGAGAGAGAGAGAGAGAGAGAGAGAGAGAGAGTTGCAGTGGTGAGCGCTTTGAAGCCTTCTGACTCGACGATCGTATAAGTCTCTTGATTGCTTTAGGGTCGTCGCCGCCGACTGTCCAGCCAATCTAACGCGTCGAGACGCTTGTGTGTGCGAGAGCGCGCGCGCGCGTGCGTGTGGGTGTGTACCGCGTTGTACGGACCCTATCTACTCTTATAAACTTCACTGTTAAAACTTCTTTTTAAATACCCTGTCCATCATTTTTTCCGTGAGAGAGACTGACGAATTCGTTTTTTTTCTGTACGAGTTGCGTAAGAAATCGATTTGCATTTTCTAGATGATGAGGTTGGACTTTTTTTTGCTAAGTTCAAGTCGAACGTGAAAATTTTCCATTGCGTAAGGTTTCTTGTAAACGAACGAAAGTTGACATTTGAAGTTTAGATAAAGTTCCTGAAGTAAAGTTTTACCGAAATGCTTTTACTCGTGTAACGTAACACTGAGAACATATTTGAAAGCACTTACGACTTAAAATTTACTGGAGGATTTTATGAAAAAATATTTAATTGAAAGTGTCAAAATATACCGTATATTACTTATAAAAGTACGCGTTATACAATTTCAAAGTATTGCGCACAAATATTGTCTACCAGATGAATTCAAACAAAGTAAAAAAAAAGCAAGAGGTCCATCAAGCAAAGATAAGTAAATTTTTATTTATTTTTTCATGCGGGTTACATCCGCATCCGAAGGAACAAATAAAAAAGCAACGATAAATTTTCGACCAAACGAAACGCGCAGCGGTTTTAATTTTAACACATCAAAAGCGCGAAATACAACGAATCCAACTTCCAACCTTATAACGTACAATCAAATAACTCAGACGTGTGTAAAACTCTGCGAAAAAGAGCTACGGCAATATTTTACGCAGCCGCCGAAAAGCCATTTCAAAAAAGTACCGGCGTTTTCGAATTAAACATTTAAAAGTAATGCGTCAACCGCGAGCAAGGAAAAAATAGTTCACCTTTCTCTTTCTTTCAAAAAATTGTCATATTGTATCATCACACGTGGCGCGCCCTGACTATATCAGAACAAATTTCATTACATATCCTTCCTTTCGCGCGCGCATGCAACCTGCCCACAAGCACAATCGAGGCAGCAAACAAAAAGAAACGCGCAAATTTCGTTCGGACGAATTACGCAGGTCAGTGCGCGACGACAACGCATCATCGCTCTGTTTCTTTGTCGGGCGAGGCTCACTCGCCAATGTCAATGCGCGCAGCCTGCAAAACAGGTGACTCACATGCTTCTTTACCGAGTCGCGCGTTTTTTTTTTCTCTCTTATTTCTTCCCCTTCTTCTTCGCGTCTTGGCCGGTGAGTACATGACACGCAGGTTTTTTCGTTTTGCCGATCCAGATGGGATTGCGAGTAGATTTTGTTCTTGGACTCGGAGTAACTCTTCAATAATCTACAAATATTTCATTTTACTCGACACAACGAAATGTAGCAATATACTTTCTTCGATAAAAATTTAATTATTCTTCGTAGCCATGCAGATAGAGTTTTTCTATGAGTCACCCTATAAAATATTCTTACTATACCGACATTCGCGCGATCAACCTCTTTTTTGATAGCACAACTGAAAGTCCCGAAAAGTATAATAGCGCTCAGTGAATTTATACCGCAATAAAAGGTACACTTCCATACGGTCAATGGAATTTTCTCGATTCAAAAAATTTCGATACCAAATGGAGAAAATCCCCGCCTCCCACCCGAAATAAAATTAGCAAAAATTTCTCCTGGCACTGTCAATGACAAAAGAATGAAAAAGTGAAAATTGATACTTCATCGCGCAAATCGCATCGTAAAAGTCATCGCTTAACAAACGCCATCAGTACTCGTCACTGGAATCATAAAATGGGCTTTGCATAGAACTTGAAAAAAAAAAAAAAAGAATTCTCTTTTAACGATCAGAATCGTGTAAATTGCACTTGAAGCGTATCGCATCGGGTCATCGATGATACGCAGGTGACGTTTTTCGCGCTTGGTTTTTAACAAAAGTCGCAGCGCGGCTCGGTAATGGGAAACGATCCGACGAAAGTTTAGTGTCTGTGCTAGAGAGTCGTCGGCCGGCGTCGGCTGATTGGAGCGAATCGAGAGAATTAATGCCGAGCGAGCGCTCATATACATACACTATACTCGGCGCGCCTTTTGACGTATCGCGGCGGTCAAGAAACTGTGCGTTAATTGTGCTGGCGCACGATACACTTTGCCCGTCTGCGCGCGAGTATATCTGTTTGGCTTCGGGCGCGCTACGTACGCTGGCCTCTCTTCTCCTTGCACGCCAAATTTTCGTCAGCCGCGCGATAAATTCGGATCCGAGATACCGTGGCTTCTGCGCGGGAGGCGGATAAAACTGGCGTCTTCTTTCTCAGTTGACGAGCCGCACGAATGCTCTTCATCTCCGAGATTTCTTTTCGTTTGACGGATTATTGTGGACGTACGGCAACGAGGCGCCATGACGGGGGCAATTGGTACGAAACATTTTGTTCGAGCGCGAAGGCTCGTAATGTTTATTCAAAATTCGTTTGGGCGATGCTCGAGCTTAAACGGTCGCGCGCGGCTGATATGCAAAATTAATTAATGGGATTCCTCGACATTAGCGTTCTTTTTGGACAAGATTATAATGCTAAAAGTGCGATACGTCGTAAAGGCATAATAACTTTCGATTCGATTTAAGCAAATAACGCGTATCGCCGTCTTTACAATATACGCACACGCGTTTCCGTTAATTAGCGCGATAAATCAAAAAAGCACGGCGGTAATAAATTGCAGACGCGCGAATGTCGCAAGCTATATAGAAAAGCTGCTGAGAGAGAGAGAGAGAGAGTACAAAACGCCGTGTAGCCGTTGCGGCGTTTTCGCCTCGGCGTCGAGATATTTGCGGATCAACCGCATTTAGCGCGGAAACCCTGCGTCCCTCTTTATCTCTCTCTCTCTCTCTCTCTCTCTCGCTCGCGACTGCACAAATGGCTTTAGGATGCAGCTGGCAAAACGGCCGACGCGATAATATTAGACTCGGTGTGGCATCTTCTTCTCCCGAAAATTACCCTTCTTTAATGACTCCGCGAGTCTCCCGGTGTAATGAGGTATGCGGCTGCAGTGATCGAACATATGTTTCCTCCTTTTTTTTTTTAGCCGGAAGGAAGCTTCATCTGCGTTCTCCGCATGTCATTATGTATCGAGCATTGCTGCAATGCTTATATCTGCGCTCATCGATTTCGCGCCAAATGTGTGTACGCACTGCTCTTTGCCCACGATTCTTAGTTTAGCCTCATCTCAGAATTCCATCGTTTTACGTAAATGACTTGTTGCCACGAATCTAATTTTTTCCATTTGAAAAGCGAAAAAAATTAATTTCTTTTCCGAGACCTCCAAGGTTTTTGTCTCTCTCTCTCCCTCCTCCCCTCTCTCACTCTCTCTCTCTTTCTCTCTCTCTTCAAATTTGATAAAAGCCATAAAAGCCATATAATGACACGTTTGCGATCACTGCCGACGTATAATTGATACGTTCGATTCCTTTTTTTTTTCTCTTTTTCGATGTAGCACATTATTCGCGAATTTGCATATGCAATTGGAGAGGCGTTGAAAATTGTTTTTCTATCTCTCTTCTTGGTGACGAATATTTCCATTGAATGAAAAAGCCGAAGAGCTGCACCAGAAATAATATGACTATCGCGAGGGTCACAAACTTGCAGCAGCAAAACTGGAAGCTTTTTCCTCGTCGTCGAACGGTATTACTCATCCGCCTTCGTTGCTCTGAAGTACGGGACCACGGCCCGGCGAAGCGAGTCTGTCGTCTCTCGTGCTCTGCCAACATCCTACGACTTCATCACGACTGCTAGGCGCCACTGATTAGATGTATATATTTCGCGTTTGTTGTATGCTCATTGGCGTTTTTTAGTATTTCATCGTACCTTTCTTTCTCTTATGCGCTCGACGGTACAGTCGTGACAATAATTCACGAAAATTACGTGTAATCGATATTTTTAAATGCAAAGTGACGGCCACTTTACCTTAACAGCTTGTCCGCTAAGAGTAGATGAATACAATATTAAAACGGAATTTCATCGATCGAATCCAATTGAAAGCTTTTGATGATTCTATTCTACGTCTTCAAAAAATAAATAATCAGGCAATCTGGATGACACTTCTAGGGCGACGTAAATTATCTTGTATCTATCGTAACAACAAAACGAAAATCAACACTAGAGTGATCTAATCAGTTTTATTAATCACATTCAGCCATGAATCACACATCGGCACAGATTACATCTTAACATATGATTAACTAACAAAGCTGGTGATTCAGTCTGTAGTGTACACGTTTATGAAAATGAAAATTTAGATTTGACTGTCTTTATAGAAAAATAAGCTGAAATGTTGATTTTTCGTGCGAATTGTTTCTCATTTGTCATAGCTGTCGAAAACGAACGAACTA